>NC_135822.1:41937360-41944860 GCF_964213995.1 Mustelus asterias | reverse complement strand
ACGAACACACACACACACGCACTCACACACACACACACACACTCACACTCACACATTTACTCACACATTCACACTCACACATTCACACTCACACACACTCACGCACACTCATACACACACACAATCACACACACAAACACACACAAATACACACACAAACACACACAGACTCACACACGCACACACTCACACACACCCACATTCACACACACTCAAACTCACACACACGCACGCACACGCACTCACACTCACACACACTCACACGCACACACCAGCACCACAGAGACACACACACACACAAGCATACATGTGCACACTCACACTCTGCCAGCACAGACAGATGGCGCTTGCACACACGCACACACACTCCATCACACACACATGCTGTACCTCCACAGACAGACACACGCACACACACACACGCACACACACACACACACACACTCACACACACACACACACACACTCACACACACACACTCACACACACACACTCACACACACACACTCCCTCACTCACACACTCACTCACAAACACACACACACACTCACACACACACTCACACACACAATCACATGCACACACTTACACACAAATACACACACACTCACACACACACACACACACACACACTCACACACGCTCTCGCACACACACAGACTCACACTCACACTCTCACTCACACATTCACACTCACACTCGCACACACTCACTCACGCTCACTCACACACACAATCACATGTACAAACTCACACACAAATACACACACACTCACACACACATGCACTCACACACACTCACACGCACGCACACACGCACGCACTCACTCACACTCACACTCACACTCACACACACACCAGCACCACAGAGACACACACACACACACACATACATGTACACACACACACTCTGCCAGCACAGACAGACAGACATTTGCACACACGCACACACACTCCATCACACACACATGCTGTACCACCACAGACAGACACACGCACACACACTCACACACAGTCACACACACACACACACACACTTACACACACAGTCACACACATACCCACACGCACACACTCACACACACTCACACACACTCACGCACAATCACACACACTCATACGCACACACCACCACCACAGAGACACACACACACACATGCATACATGTGCACACACACACTCTGCCAGCACAGATAGACAGACTCTTGCACACACACACACACACACACCCACAAACTCACACACACACTCACACATACTCACACACTCACACGCACGCACACACTCACACACACACATTCACACTCACATACATACGCTCACACACACACACACTCACATGCACACACACACACCCTCACTCACACACACACTCACACACTCTCAAACTTTCACACAAACACACACACTCCCACACTCATACGCACACACACACACTCACACTCACACACACACTCACAGTCACACATTCACACTCACATACATTACATACGCTCACACACTCACACATTCACACGCACACACCCACTCACACACATTCACACTCATACATACACACACACACACTCACACTCGCACAGCCACACACACACACACTCACATGCACACACACACACACCCTCACTCACACACACACTCACATACACTCACAAACACACACACACACACTCACACACACACACACACTCACACACTCTCGCACATTCACACACACACTCCCACACTCATACGCACACACACACTCACACATTCACACTCACATACATACACTCACACTCACACACTCACACACACACTCACCACACATACACACACACACTCTCACACACACACACACACACTCACACACTCTCACACACACACTCACACACTCTCACACATTCACACACACACTCCCACACTCATACGCACACACACACACTCACACATTCACACTCACATACATACACTCACACTCACACACTCACACACACACTCACACACACACACTCACATTCACACACACTCACACACACACTCACACTCACACACTCACAGTCACACATTCACACTCACATACATTACATACGCTCACACACTCACACGCACACACCCGCACACACACATTCACACTCGCACAGCCACACACACTCACATGCACACACACTCACACACACACACTCACACCCACTCACATACACACACATACACACTCACACACACCCACACACATTCACACTCACACACACACACACACACACACATTCACACTCATACATACACACACTCACACACTCGCACACTCACACACTCACATGCACACACACTCACACACACACACTCATACACTCACACACACTCACACCCACTCACATACACAAGCACACACTCACACCCACACACTCACACACACACACACAAACACTCACGCACCACACACACACATGCATACATGTGCACACACGCGCTCTGCCAGCACAGACAGACTGACACTTGCACACACGCACACACACTCCATCACACACACATGCTGTACCACCACAGACAGGCACACACACACACAGTCACACAGACACACACACACTCACACGCACTCACACAAACACTCACATGCACACACACACACTCACACGCACAAATACTCACATGCACACACACACACTCACACACACAAACACTCACATGCACACACACACACACACACACACACTCATACACTCACACACACACACACCCACTCACATACACACACACACACTCACACACACACACTCACTCACACACTCACACACACACACACTTGCACACACACACATACATTCACATACACACGCATTCACACACACACACACAGACACACATTCACACGCACATACATACACACCCACTCACACACTCACTTGCACACACTCACACACGCATACGCACACACACACCTTCACACTCACATACATACACTCACACTCACATACACTCACACACACATTCACACACACACATGCACACACACACACACTCCCACATTCACACTCATACATACACACACACTCACACTCGCACATTCACGCAGACACACAAACTCACACATGCACACACACACACACACACACTCTCACGCACTCACACACACTCACACCCATTCACATACACACACACAGTCACATACACTCACACACACTCACACATTCACATACACACGCATTCACACACACACAGACACACACATTCACATGCACATACATACACACCCACTCACACACCCACTTGTACACACACACTCACACCCTCACTCACTCACACACTCACACACACACACACACTTACATTCACACTCACACACACATTCACACTCACACACACCCACACACTCTCACACATTCACACACACACACTCATACGCACACACACACACAATCACACTCACATACATACACTCTCACACTCACATACACACTCACACTCTCACATACACTCACACACACATTCACACACACACTCACTCACACATACATTCACACATACATTCACACACACACATTCACACTCACACACACACTCACATACACACTCACACTCTCACATACACACACACACGCACATTCACACACACTCACTCACACATACATTCACACACACACATTCACACTCACACACACTCACACTCACTCTCATACATTCACACACACTCACGCCCATTCACATACACACACACAGTCACATACACTCACACTGACGCACACTGACGCACACACACATACACACACACTCACACATACATTCACACACACTCACACACACACACTCACACAAACACTCACACACACTCACACACACACTCACACTCACACTCACACACACACCAGCACCACAGAGACACACATTCACACGCATACATGTGCACACACACACTCTGTCAACACAGACAGACACTTGCACACACGCACACACACTCCATCACACACACATGCTGTACCACCACAGACAGACACACAGTCACACGCAGTCACACACACACACAAACACACCCACACACACACTCACACTCACACACACACTCACACTCCCACACACACACACACACACACTCACACACTCACACACAACTCATACGCACACACCACCACCACAGAGACACACACACACACATGCATACATGTGCACACACACACTCTGCCATCACAGACAGACAGACACTTGCACACACACAAACTCTCACACACACACACACCCTCACACACACACACACCCCTTCACACATTCACACACACACACACTCACACACACTCACACACACAAACACACATACACACACACACAGTCACGCACATACGCACACACACACTCACTCACACTGACTCACAAACACACATTCACACTCACAGACATACAATAACACACACACGCACACATTCACATAGACACGCACTAACACACTCATGCGCACATGCACAGACACACACACACATTCACACTCACATACATACGCACACACTCAAATGCACACGCACACACACCCTCAATCTCTCTCACTCACTGACACACACACACACATACATTCACACACACACTCACTCACACTCACACTCACATACACTCACACACACACTCACACATACGCACACACTGACACATACAAACACACTCACACACACACACAAACACACACACTCACACACACATTCACACACACACATACACACGCACTCACACACTCATACGCACACACAGACACACACACATTCACACTCACATACAGACACACCCACTCACACACTCACTTGCACACACACACACCCTCACCCACTCACTCACACACACTCACACACACACACACATACATTCACACACACACACACACTCACATGCACACACAAACCCTCACTCATTCACTCACTCACTCACATACACTCACACGCTCGCATACACTCACACACACATTCACACACACACACACACCATCACTCATTCACTCACTCACTCACACGCTCACACACACTCACACACACATATACACACACACACACTCTCACTCACACATACATTCACACATACATTCACACACACACATACACACACATTCACACACACACACACACGCACACACACTCACACGCACACACTTACACACGTACACATTCACACACACACTCATACGCACACACACTCACTCACTCACACTGACTCACAAACACACATTCACACTCACATACATACATTCGCACACACATTCACACTCACACACTCTCACACATTCACATACACACGCACTCACACACTCATACGCACACACACTCACACACATTCACACTCACATACATACACACACACACTCACTCACATGCACACACACACACCCTCACTCACTCACACACACACACATACATTCACACACACACACACACTCACTCACACTCACACACACACATTCACACACACACACACATTCACACACACACATACACACACGCACTCACACACTCACATGCACACACACACCCTTACTCACTCACTCACACTCTCACGCACAGACTCACACACACATACACACACACTCACACACACACACACACACACACTCACACACACTCACTCACACACACACATTCACACTCACATACACTCATCCTCACACTCACGCACTCACACACTCACTCACACATACTCACACACTCACACATACGCACACACTGACACACACTCACACAGTCACACACACACACTCACACACATACACACGCACTCACACACTCATACGCACACACACACACATTCACACTCACATACATACACACCCACTCACACACTCACTTGCACAAACACACACACCCTCACTCACTCACATACACTCACACACACATACATTCACACACACATACACACACACGCTCTCTCACACACACATTCACGCACACACACACACGCACTCATACACACACATACTCACACTCACACACACTCACACAAACACTCACAGACTCACACACACACTCACACTCACACACACACTCACACACTCACACACACTCACACACACTCACACAAACACTCACACACACTCACACACTCACACTCACACACTCACACTCATAGACTCACACACACACATACGCACACACTGACACATACTCACACACTCTCACACACACACACACACACACTTGCACAAACACACACACCCTCACTCACTCACATACACTCACACACACATACATTCACACACACATGCACACACACGCTCACTCACACATACATTCACACACACACACATACACACACACACACACACACACATACTCACACTCACACACACTCACACAAACACTCACAAACTCACACTCACACTCACACTCAAACACTCACACTCACACACTCACACACACTCACACAAACACTCACACACACACTCACACACTCACACTCATAGACTCACACACTCACACATACGCACACACTAACACATACTCACACACTCTCACACACTCACACACACATTCACACACATGCACACGCACATTCACACTCATACGCACACACAGACACACACACAGATTCATACTCACACACAGACATTCACACACACACACACACTCACATGCACACACACACCGTCACTCATTCACTCACTCACTCACATACACTCACACGCTCACATACACTCACACACACACATTCACACACATTCACACACACGCACACTCACACACACTCACACACGCACACATTCACACACACACTCATACGCACACACACACACTCACACTGACTCACAAACACACATTCACACTCACATACATACATTTGCACACACATTCACACTCACACACCCACACACACTCTCACACATTCACATACACACGCACTCACACACTCATATGCACACACACACACACACACTCACTCACATGCACACACACACACCCTCACTCTCTCACTCACACACACACACACACATACATTCGCACACACACACATACACACACACACTCACACTCACGCACTCACACTCACACACACTCACTCACACACACACATTCACACATACGCACACACTGACACACACTCACACGGTCACACACACACACACTCACACACATACACACGCACTCACACACTCATACGCACGCACACACACACACATTCACACTCACATACATACACACCCACTCACACACTCACTTGCACAAACACACACACCCTCACTCACTCACATACACTCACACACACATACATTCACACACACATACACACGCACGCTCACTCACACATACATTCACACACACACACACACACATTCACACACACACACTCATACACACACATAATCACACTCACACACATTCACACAAACACTCACAAACTCACACACACACTCACGCACTCACACTCACACACTCACACTCATAGACTCACACACTCACACATACGCACACACTGACACATACTCACACACTCACACACACACACACACACAATCACACGCACACACTCACACACACTCACACACACATTCACACACACAAT
>NC_135822.1:41917360-41922360 GCF_964213995.1 Mustelus asterias | reverse complement strand
CACACACACATGCATACATGTGCACACACACATTCTGCCAGCACAGATAGACAGACTCTTGCACACACACACCCACAAACTCACACACACACTCACACATACTCACACACTCACACGCACGCACACACTCACACACACACATTCACACTCACATACATACGCACACACACACACACTCACATGCACACACACACACCCTCACTCACACACACACTCACACACTCTCAAACTTTCACACAAACACACACACTCCCACACTCATACGCACACACACACACTCACACACACACTCACAGTCACACATTCACACTCACATACATTACATACGCTCACACACTCACACATTCACATGCACACACACACATCCTCACTCACACACACACTCACACACTCTCAAACTTTCACACAAACACACACACTCCCACACTCATACGCACACACACACACTCACACTCACACTCACAGTCACACATTCACACTCACATACATTACATACGCTCACACACTCACACATTCACACGCACACACCCACTCACACACATTCACACTCATACATACACACACACTCACACTCGCACAGCCACACACACACACCCTCACTCACACACACACTCACATACACTCACAAACACACACACACACACACACACTCACACACACACACACACTCACACACTCTCTCACACACACACACACACACACACTCACGCACACATTCACACACACCATCACACGCACACACTCACACACACACACACACTCACGCACACATTCACACACACAATCACACGCACACACTCACACACACACACTCACACACACATACACTCACACACACACACTCACACACACACACCCACACACCCACACACATACTCACATACACACACAAACACACACACCCACACATCCACTCACACACGCACACACACACCCACACACTCACATACTCACACACACACACACTCACACACACTCACACACACTCTCACACACACACATGCACACGCACACCCTCACACTCACACACACACTCACACACACACACACTCACACACACACACTCTCATACACACTGACACGCACACTCATGCACACAGACACCCTCACACTCATACACTCACACACACACTCACACACACATACACACTCACACTCACACACACTCTCACACACACACATACACACTCACACACATACACACACTCACCCACACACACTCACACACACTCTCACACACACACATACACACTCACACACACACACACTCACCCACACACACTCACACACACAACCACACACACACTCACACACACACACTCACACACACAATCACTCACACAAACTAACATGCGCACACTCACACACACACTCACACACACACTCGCACACACACACACACACTCACACATACACACACATTCACACGCGAACACACACACACTCACACACACACACACAGACTCACACACACACACACACTCACACACACACACACACACACAGACTCACACGCACTCACACACACACAAAACAAAGAACAAAGAACAGTACAGCACAGGAAACAGGCCCTTCGGCCTTCCAAGCCTGTGCCGCTCATTGGTCCAACTAGGCCATTCGTTTGTATCGCTCCATTCCCAGACTGCTCATGTGATTATCCAGATAAGTCTTAAAGGATGCCAGCGTGTCTGCCTCCACCACCCTACACACACACACACACACACACACTCACGCACACATTCACACACACAATCACACGCACACACTCACACACAAATACACACACTCACACGCACTCACACACACTCACACACAAATACACTCACACACACACACTCACACACACACACACTCACACTCACACACACACACTCACACACACACACTCACACACACACACTCTCACACACACTCACACGCACACTCATGCACACAGATACCCTCACACTCATACACTCACACACACACTCACACACACACACACACACACTCACACTCTCACACACACACATACACACTCACACACATACACACACTCACCCACACACACTCACACACACAACCACACACACACTCACACACACAATCACTCACACAAACTAACATGCGCACACTCACACACACACACACTCACACACACATTCACACACACACACACACACACTCACACATACACACACATTCACACGCGAACACACACACACTCACACACACACACACAGACTCACACACACTCACACACACACACACACACACACTCACGCACACATTCACACACACAATCACACGCACACACTCACACACAAATACACACACTCACACGCACTCACACACACTCACACACACATACACTCACACAGACACACTCACACACACACACACTCACACACATACACACACACTCTCACACACACCCACCCACACACACACACTCACACACACACACACACGCACACACACTCACTCACTCACACATTCACACACACAATCTCACGCACTCACTCTCACACAAATACACACACGAACACACACACACACGCACTCACACACACTCACACACACACACTCACACTCACACATTTACTCACACATTCACACTCACACATTCACACTCACACACACTCACGCACACTCATACACACACACAATCACACACACAAACTCACACACAAATACACACACAAACACACACAGACTCACACACGCACACACACTCACACACACCCACATTCACACACACTCAAACTCACACACACGCACCCACACGCACTCACACTCACACACACTCACACTCACACGCACACACCAGCACCACAGAGACACACACACACACAAGCATACATGTGCACACTCACACTCTGCCAGCACAGACAGATGGCGCTTGCACACACGCACACACACTCCATCACACACACATGCTGTACCACCACAGACAGACAAACGCACACACACACACACTCACACACACACACTCACACACACACACTCACACACACACACACTCCCTCACTCACACACTCACTCACAAACACACACACACACTCACACACACACTCACACACACAATCACATGCACACACTTACACACAAATACACACACACTCACACACACACACACACACACATTCACACACACACACTCACACACTCACACACACACACACACACTCACACACGGTCTCGCACACACACAGACTCACACTCACACTCTCACTCACACATTCACACTCACACTCGCACACACTCACTCACGCTCACACTCACTCACACACACAATCACATGTACAAACTCACACACAAATACACACACACTCACACACACATGCACTCACACACACGCACACACGCACGCACTCACACACTCACACTCACACACACACCAGCACCACAGAGACACACACACACATACATGTACACACACACACTCTGCCAGCACAGACAGACAGACATTTGCACACACGCACACAGACTCCATCACACACACATGCTGTACCACCACAGACAGACACACGCACACACACTCACACACAGTCACACACACACTCACACACACTTACACACACAGTCACACACATACCCACACGCACACACTCACACACACTCACACACACTCACGCACAATCACACACACTCATACGCACACACCACCACCACAGAGACACACACACACACATGCATACATGTGCACACACACACTCTGCCAGCACAGATAGACAGACTCTTGCACACACACACACCCACAAACTCACACACACACTCACACATACTCACACACTCACACGCACGCACACACTCACACACACACATTCACACTCACATGCATACGCACACACACACACACACACACACTCACATGCACACACACACACCCTCACTCACACACACACTCTCAAACTTTCACACAAACACACACACTCCCACACTCATACGCACACACACACACTCACACACACACTCACAGTCACACATTCACACTCACATACATTACATACGCTCACACACTCACACATTCACATGCACACACACACACACACCCTCACTCACACACACACTCACACACTCTCAAACTTTCACACAAACACACACACTCCCACACTCATACGCACACACACACACTCACACTCACACATTCACACTCACATACATTACATACGCTCACACACTCACACATTCACACGCACACACCCACTCACACACATTCACACTCATACATACACACACACTCACACAGCCACACACACACACACCCTCACTCACACACACACTCACATACACTCACAAACACACACACACACACTCACACACACACACACACTCACACACTCTCACACACACACACACACACACCATCATTCATTCACTCACTCACTCACACGCTCACATACACTCACACACACATACACACACACACTCTCACTCACACATACATTCACACATACATTCACACACACACATACACACACATTCACACACACACTCACACACGCACACACACTCACACTCACACACTTACACACGTACACATTCACACACACACTCATACGCACACACACACACTCACTCACACTGACTCACAAACACACATTCACACTCACATACATACATTCGCACACACATTCACACTCACACACTCTCACACATTCACATACACACGCACTCACACACTCATACGCACACACACTCACACACATTCACACTCACATACATACACACACACACTCACTCACATGCACACACACACACCCTCACTCACTCACACACACACACACACACACACACATACATTCACACACACACACATTCACACACACACACACACACACACTCACACTCACACACACACACACACACACACACACTCACATGCACACACACACCCTTACTCACTCACTCACACTCTCACGCACAGACTCACACACACACTCACACACACACTCACACACACTCACTCACACACACATTCACACTCACATACACTCATCCTCACACTCACGCACTCA
>NC_135822.1:41907360-41909860 GCF_964213995.1 Mustelus asterias | reverse complement strand
GAACAAAGAACAGTACAGCACAGGAAACAGGCCCTTCGGCCTTCCAAGCCTGTGCCGCTCATTGGTCCACCTAGGCCATTCGTTTGTATCCCTCCATTCCCAGACTGCTCATGTGATTATTCAGGTAAGTCTTAAACGATGCCAGTGTGTCTGCCTCCACCACCCTACCCACACACACACACACACACTCACGCACACATTCACACACACAATCACACGCACACACTCACACACACACGCTCACACACACATACACTCACACACACACACTCACACACACACACACACACACACCCACACACATACTCACATACACACACAAACACACACACCCACACACACACACACCCACACACATACTCACATACACACACAAACACACACACCCACACATCCACTCACACACACACACACACACTCACACACACACAATCACTCACACAAACTAACATGCACACACTCACACACACACACACTCACACACACACTCACACACACATTCACACACACACATTCACACGCACACATACACACACACATTCACACGCGCACACACACACATACACTCACTCACACACACACAGACTCACACGCACTCACACACACACAAAACAAAGAACAGTACAGCACAGGAAACAGGCCCTTCGGCCTTCCAAGCCTGTGCCGCTCATTGGTCCAACTAGGCCATTCGTTTATATCCCTCCATTCCCAGACTGCTCATGTGATTATTCAGGTAAGTCTTAAACGATGCCAGCGTGTCTGCCTCCACCACCCTACCCACACACACACACACACTCACGCACACATTCACACACACAATCACACACACACACTCACACACACACACTCACACACACATACACTCACACACACACACTCACACACACACACACACACACCCACACACATACTCACATACACACACAAACACACACACCCACACATCCACTCACACACGCACACACACACCCACACACTCACATACTCACACACACACACACTCACACACACTCTCACACACACACATGCACACGCACACCCTCACACTCACACACACACTCACACACACACACACACACTCTCACACGCACACTCATGCACACAGACACCCTCACACTCATACACTCACACAGACACTCACACACACTCACACTCACACACACTCTCACACACACACATACACACTCACACACATACACACACTCACCCACACACACTCACACTCACACACACTCTCACACACACACATACACACTCACACACATACACACACTCACCCACACACACTCACACACACAACCACACACACACTCACACACACACACTCACACACACACAATCACTCACACAAACTAACATGCGCACACTCACACACACTCACCCTCACCTACTCACTCACACACACTCACACACACACACACACACATACATTCACACACACACACACACACTCACACATTCAAACACACACACTCACATGCACACACAAACCCTCACTCATTCACTCACTCACTCACATACACTCACACGCTCGCATACACTCACACACACATTCACACACACACACACACCATCACTCATTCACTCACTCACTCACACGCTCCCATACACTCACACACACATACACACACACACACTCTCACTCACACACACACACACACACATACATTCACACACACACACATTGACACACACACATACACACACACACTCACACTCACACACACACACACACACTCACACACTCACATGCACACACACACCCTTACTCACTCACTCACACTCTCACGCACAGACTCACACACACACTCACACACACTCACTCACACACACACTCACACACTCACACACACTCACACACACTCACACAAACACTCACACACACTCACACACTCACACTCACACACTCACACTCATAGACTCACACACTCACACATACGCACACACTGACACATACTCACACACTCTCACACACACACACACACTTGCACAAACACACACACCCTCACTCACTCACATACACTCACACACACATACATTCACACACACATACACACACACGCTCACTCACACATACATTCACACACACATACACACACACGCTCACTCACACATACATTCACACACACACACATACACACACACACGCATACACACACATACTCATACTCACACTCACACACACTCACACTCAAACACTCACAAACTCACACTCACACTCAAACACTCACACTCACACACTCACACACACTCACACAAACACTCACACACACACACACACACTCACACTCATAGACTCACACACTCACACATACGCACACACTGACACATACTCACACACTCACACACACATTCACACACATGCACACGCATATTCACACTCATACGCACACACAGACACACACACAGATTCATACTCACACACAGACATTCACACACACACACACTCACATGCACACACACCGTCACTCATTCACTCACTCACGCACATACACTCACA
>NC_135822.1:41892360-41894860 GCF_964213995.1 Mustelus asterias | reverse complement strand
ACTCACATACATTACATACGCTCACACACTCACACATTCACACGCACACACCCACTCACACACATTCACACTCATACATACACACACACTCACACTCGCACAGCCACACACACACACCCTCACTCACACACACACTCACATACACTCACAAACACACACACACACACTCACACACACACACACTCACACACTCTCACACACACACACACACACACACACCATCACTCATTCACTCACTCACTCACACGCTCACATACACTCACACACACATACACACACACACACTCTCACTCACACATACATTCACACATACATTCACACACACACATACACACACATTCACACACACACTCACACACGCACACACACTCACACTCACACACTTACACAGGTACACATTCACACACACACTCATACGCACACACACACACACACTCACTCACACTGACTCACAAACACACATTCACACTCACATACATACATTCGCACACACATTCACACACATTCACACTCACATACATACACACACACACTCACTCACATGCACACACCCTCACTCACTCACACACACACACACACACACTCACATGCACACACACACCCTTACTCACTCACTCACACTCTCACGCACAGACTCACACACACATACACACACACTCACACACACCCACACACACTCTCACACACACTCACTCACACACACACATTCACACTCACATACACTCATCCTCACACTCACGCACTCACACACTCACTCACACATACTCACACACTCACACATACGCACACACTGACACACACTCACACAGTCACACACACACACTCTGCCAGCACAGATAGACAGACTCTTGCACACACACACACACACACACCCACAAACTCACACACACACTCACACATACTCACACACTCACACGCACGCACACACTCACACACACACATTCACACTCACATACATACGCACACACACACACACACACACACTCACATGCACACACACACACCCTCACTCACACACACACTCTCAAACTTTCACACAAACACACACACTCCCACACTCATACGCACACACACACACTCACACTCACACACACACTCACAGTCACACATTCACACTCACATACATTACATACGCTCACACATTCACATGCACACACACACACACGCTCACTCACACACACACTCACACACTCTCAAACTTTCACACAAACACACACACTCCCACACTCATACGCACACACACACACTCACACTCACACATTCACACTCACATACATTACATACGCTCACACACTCACACATTCACACGCACACACCCACTCACACACATTCACACTCATACATACACACACACTCACACTCGCACAGCCACACACACACACCCTCACTCACACACACACTCACATACACTCACAAACACACACACACACACTCACACACACACACACTCACACACTCTCACACACACACACACACACACACACCATCACTCATTCACTCACTCACTCACACGCTCACATACACTCACACACACATACACACACACACACTCTCACTCACACATACATTCACACATACATTCACACACACACATACACACACATTCACACACACACTCACACACGCACACACACTCACACTCACACACTTACACAGGTACACATTCACACACACACTCATACGCACACACACACACACACTCACTCACACTGACTCACAAACACACATTCACACTCACATACATACATTCGCACACACACTCACACACATTCACACTCACATACATACACACACACACTCACTCACATGCACACACACACACCCTCACTCACTCACACACACACACACACATACATTCACACACACTCACACACACACATTCACACACACACATACACACACACACTCACACTCACACACACACACACACACACTCACACACTCACATGCACACACACACCCTTACTCACTCACTCACACTCTCACGCACAGACTCACACACACATACACACACACTCACACACACCCACACACACTCTCACACACACTCACTCACACACACACATTCACACTCACATACACTCATCCTCACACTCACGCACTCACACACTCACTCACACATACTCACACACTCACACATACGCACACACTGACACACACTCACACAGTCACACACACACACTCACACACATACACACGCACTCACACACTCATACGCACACACACACACATTCACACTCACATACATACACACCCACTCACACACTCACTTGCACAAACACACACACCCTCACTCACTCACATACACTCACACACACATACATTCACACACACATACACACACACGCTCACTCACACACACATTCACGCACACACACACACGCACTCATACACACACATACTCACACTCACACACACTCACACAAACACTCACAAACTCACACACACACTCACACACACACTCACACACTCACACACACTCACACACACTCACACAAAC
>NC_135822.1:41854860-41857360 GCF_964213995.1 Mustelus asterias | reverse complement strand
ACACACATTCACACTCACATACATACACACCCACTCACACACTCACTTGCACAAACACACACACCCTCACTCACTCACATACACTCACACACACATACATTCACACACACACATACACACGCACGCTCACTCACACATACATTCACACACACACACACATTCACACACACACACTCATACACACACATAATCACACTCACACACATTCACACAAACACTCACAAACTCACACACACACTCACGCACTCACACACTCACACACACACTCACACTCACACTCATAGACGCACACACTCACACATACGCACACACTGACACATACTCACACACTCACACACACACACACACACAATCACACGCACACACTCACACACACTCACACACACATTCACACACACAATCACACGCACACACTCACACACATACACTCACACACACACACACACTCACACACACATACACTCACACACACACACACACTCGCACACACATACACTCACACACACATAGACACACTCACACACCCACACACATACTCACACACACACACCCACACACACACGCACACACACCCCCCCACCCTCACACACTCACACACACACTCACACACACACACTCACACACACTCTCACACACACTCATGCACACACACCCTCACACTCACACACTCACACATACACACTCACACACACACACACACTCACACACACTCTCACACACACTCACACACACACTCATGCACACACACACCCTCACACTCATACACTCACACACTCACACTCACACACACTCTCACACACACACACTCACACACACTCACACACATACACACACTCACCCACTCACACACAACCACAACCACACACACACTCACACACACACACTCACACACACACAATCACTCACACAAACTAACATGCACACACTCACACACACACACACACACACACTCACACACACATTCACACACACACACACACACATTCACACGCACACATACACACACACATTCACACGCGCACACACACACATACACTCACTCACACACACACAGACTCACACGCACTCACACACACACAAAACAAAGAACAAAGAACAGTACAGCACAGGAAACAGGCCCTTCGGCCTTCCAAGCCTGTGCCGCTCATTGGTCCAACTAGGCCATTCGTTTATATCCCTCCATTCCCAGACTGCTCATGTGATTATTCAGGTAAGTCTTAAACGATGCCAGCGTGTCTGCCTCCACCACCCTACCCACACACACACACACACACACACACACACACACACACACTCACGCACACATTCACACACACAATCACACGCACACACTCACACACACACACACACACACTCACGCACACATTCACACACACAATCACACGCACACACTCACACACACACACTCACACACACATACACTCACAAACACACACTCACACACACACACACACACCCACACACATACTCACCTACACACACAAACACACACACCCACACATCAACTCACACATGCACACACACACCCACACACTCACATACTCACACACACACACACTCACACACACTCTCACACACACACATGCACACGCACACCCTCACACTCACACACACACTCACACACACACACTCACACACACTCTCACACACACTCATGCACACACACCCTCACACTCACACACTCACACATACACACTCACACACACACACACACTCACACACACTCTCACACACACTCACACACACACTCATGCACACACACACCCTCACACTCATACACTCACACACTCACACTCACACACACTCTCACACACACACACTCACACACACTCACACACATACACACACTCACCCACTCACACACAACCACAACCACACACACACTCACACACACACACTCACACACACACAATCACTCACACAAACTAACATGCACACACTCACACACACACACACACACACTCACACACACATTCACACACACACACACACACATTCACACGCACACATACACACACACATTCACACGCGCACACACACACATACACTCACTCACACACACACAGACTCACACGCACTCACACACACACAAAACAAAGAACAAAGAACAGTACAGCACAGGAAACAGGCCCTTCGGCCTTCCAAGCCTGTGCCGCTCATTGGTCCAACTAGGCCATTCGTTTATATCCCTCCATTCCCAGACTGCTCATGTGATTATTCAGGTAAGTCTTAAACGATGCCAGCGTGTCTGCCTCCACCACCCTACCCACACACACACACACACACACACACACACACACACACTCACGCACACATTGACACACACAATCACACGCACACACTCACACACACACACACACACACTCACGCACACATTCACACACACAATCACACGCACACACTCACACACACACACTCACACACACATACACTCACAAACACACACTCACACACACACACACACACCCACACACATACTCACCTACACACACAAACACAC
>NC_135822.1:41844860-41849860 GCF_964213995.1 Mustelus asterias | reverse complement strand
CAGGAAACAGGCTCTTCGGCCTTCCAAGCCTGTGCCGCTCATTGGTCCACCTAGGCCATTCGTTTGTATCCCTCCATTCCCAGACTGCTCATGTGATTATCCAGATAAGTCTTAAAGGATGCCAGCGTGTCTGCCTCCACCACCCTACACACACACACACACACACACACTCACGCACACATTCACACACACAATCACACGCACACACTCACACACAAATACACACACTCACACGCACTCACACACACATACACTCACACAGACACACTCACACACACACACACTCACACTCACACACATACACTCACACACACACACTCACACACACACACTCTCACACACACTCACACGCACACTCATGCACACAGACACCCTCACACTCATACACTCACACACACACTCACACACACACACACACTCACACTCACACACACACATACACACTCACACACATACACACACTCACCCACACACACTCACACACACAACCACACACACACTCACACACACACACACAATCACTCACACAAACTAACATGCGCACACTCACACACACACACACACTCACAC
This sequence comes from Mustelus asterias, assembly GCF_964213995.1. Classification (NCBI taxonomy): domain Eukaryota; kingdom Metazoa; phylum Chordata; class Chondrichthyes; order Carcharhiniformes; family Triakidae; genus Mustelus; species Mustelus asterias. Next base: position 41,849,290 of record NC_135822.1, on the reverse strand, counting down.
ATACACACACATTCACACGCGAACACACACACACTCACACACACACACACACAGACTCACACACACACACACACACACAGACTCACACACACTCACACACACACACACTCACGCACACATTCACACACACAATCACACGCACACACTCACACACAAATACACACACTCACACGCACTCACACACACTCACACACACATACACTCACACAGACACACTCACACACACACACACTCACACACATACACACACACTCTCACACACACACACCCACACACACACACACACTCACACACACACATACACGCACACACACTCACTCACTCACACATTCACACACACAATCTCATGCACTCACTCTCACACAAATACACACACGAACACACACACACACGCACTCACACACACACACACACACACACACACGCTCACACTCACACATTTACTCACACATTCACACTCACACATTCACACTCACACACTCACACTCACGCACACTCATACACACACACAATCACACACACAAACTCACACACAAATACACACACAAACACACACAGACTCACACACGCACACGCGCACACACTCACACACACCCACATTCACACACACTCAAACTCACACACACGCACCCACACGCACTCACACTCACACACACTCACACTCACACGCACACACCAGCACCACAGAGACACACACACACACAAGCATACATGTGCACACTCACACTCTGCCAGCACAGACAGATGGCGCTTGCACACACGCACATACACTCCATCACACACACATGCTGTACCACCACAGACAGACACACGCGCACACACACACACACACACTCACACACACACACTCACACACACACACTCACACACACACACACTCCCTCACTCACACACTCACTCACAAACACACACACACACTCACACACACACTCACACACACAATCACATGCACACACTTACACACAAATACACACACACTCACACACACACACACACACACATTCACACACACACACTCACACACACACACACACACACACTCACACACGCTCTCGCACACACACAGACTCACACTCACACTCTCACTCACACATTCACACTCACACTCGCACACACTCACTCACGCTCACACTCACTCACACACACAATCACATGTACAAACTCACACACAAATACACACACACTCACACACACATGCACTCACACACACTCACACGCACGCACGCACACACGCACGCACTCACACACTCACACTCACACACACACCAGCACCACAGAGACACACACACACACACACACATACATGTACACACACACACTCTGCCAGCACAGACAGACAGACATTTGCACACGCGCACACACACTCCATCACACACACACATGCTGTACCACCACAGACAGACACACGCACACACACTCACACACAGTCACACACACACTCACACACACACACACTTACATACACAGTCACACACATACCCACACGCACACACTCACACACACTCACACACACTCACGCACAATCACACACACTCATACGCACACACCACCACCACAGAGACACACACACACACATGCATACATGTGCACACACACACTCTGCCAGCACAGATAGACAGACTCTTGCACACACACACACACACACACCCACAAACTCACACACACACTCACACATACTCACACACTCACACGCACGCACACACTCACACACACACATTCACACTCACATACATACGCACACACACACACACACTCACATGCACACACACACACCCTCACTCACACACACACTCACACACTCTCAAACTTTCACACAAACACACACACTCCCACACTCATACGCACACACACACACTCACACTCACACACACACTCACAGTCACACATTCACACTCACATACATTACATACGCTCACACACTCACACATTCACATGCACACACACACACACCCTCACTCACACACACACTCACACACTCTCAAACTTTCACACAAACACACACACTCCCACACTCATACGCACACACACACACACACACTCACACACACACTCACAGTCACACATTCACACTCACATACATTACATACGCTCACACACTCACACATTCACACGCACACACCCACTCACACACATTCACACTCATACATACACACACACTCACACACGCACAGCCACACACACACACCCTCACTCACACACACACTCACATACACTCACAAACACACACACACACACTCACACACACACACACACTCACACACTCTCTCACACACACACACACACACACTCACGCACACATTCACACACACAATCACACGCACACACACACACACACACACACACAGTCACGCACACATTCACACACACAATCACACGCACACACTCACACACACACACTCACACACACACACTCACACACACACACACACCCACACACATACTCACATACACACACAAACACACACACCCACACATCCACTCACACACGCACACACACACCCACACACTCACATACTCACACACACACTCACACACACTCACACACACTCTCACACACACACATGCACACGCACACCCTCACACTCACCCACACACTCACACACACTCACCCACACACACTCACACTCACACACACTCTCACACACACACATACACACTCACACACACACACACACTCAGACACACTCTCTCACACACACATACACACTCACACACATACACACACTCACCCACACACACTCACACTCACACACACTCTCACACACACACATACACACTCACACACACACACACACTCAGACACACTCTCACACACACAACCACACACACACTCACACACACACACTCACACACACACAATCACTCACACAAACTAACATGCGCACACTCACACACACACACACTCACACACACACTCACACACACATTCACACACACACACACACACTCACACATACACACACATTCACACGCGAACACACACACACTCACACACACACACACACAGACTCACACACACACACACACTCACACACACACACACACACACAGACTCACACGCACTCACACACACACAAAACAAAGAACAAAGAACAGTACAGCACAGGAAACAGGCCCTTCGGCCTTCCAAGCCTGTGCCGCTCATTGGTCCAACTAGGCCATTCGTTTGTATCCCTCCATTCCCAGACTGCTCATGTGATTATCCAGATAAGTCTTAAAGGATGCCAGCGTGTCTGCCTCCACCACCCTACACACACACACACACACACACACACACTCACGCACACATTCACACACACAATCACACGCACACACTCACACACAAATACACACACTCACACGCACTCACACACACTCACACACACATACACTCACACAGACACACTCACACACACACACACTCACACTCACACACACACACTCACACACACACACTCACACTCACACACACACATACACTCACACACACACACACACACATACACTCACACACACACACACACACACACTCGCACACACATACACTCACACACACATAGACACACACACACACCCACACACATACTCACACACACACACCCACACACACACGCACACACACCCCCCCACCCTCACACACTCACACACACACTCACACACACACTCACACACACTCTCACACACACTCATGCACACACACACCCTCACACTCACACACTCACACATACACACACACACACACACTCACACACACTCTCACACACACTCACACACACACTCATGCACACACACACCCTCACACTCATACACTCACACACTCACACTCACACACACTCTCACACACACACACTCACACACACTCACACACATACACACACTCACCCACTCACACACAACCACAACCACACACACACTCACACACACACACTCACACACACACAATCACTCACACAAACTAACATGCACACACTCACACACACACACACTCACACACACACTCACACACACATTCACACACACACACACATTCACACGCACACATACACACACACACACACACATTCACACGCACACATACACACACACATTCACACGCGCACACACACACATACACTCACTCACACACACACAGACTCACACGCACTCACACACACACAAAACAAAGAACAAAGGACAGTACAGCACAGGAAACAGGCCCTTCGGCCTTCCAAGCCTGTGCCGCTCATTGGTCCAACTAGGCCATTCGTTTATATCCCTCCATTCCCAGACTGCTCATGTGATTATTCAGGTAAGTCTTAAACGATGCCAGCGTGTCTGCCTCCACCACCCTACCCACACACACACACACACACACACACACACACACACACTCACGCACACATTCACACACACAATCACACGCACACACTCACACACACACACACTCACGCACACATTCACACACACAATCA
>NC_135822.1:41819860-41827360 GCF_964213995.1 Mustelus asterias | reverse complement strand
CGCACACACACCCCCCCACCCTCACACACACACACACACTCACACACACACACTCACACACACTCTCACACACACTCATGCACACACACACCCTCACACTCACACACTCACACATACACACACACACACACACACACTCTCACACACACTCACACACACACTCATGCACACACACACCCTCACACTCATACACTCACACTCACACACACTCTCACACACACACACTCACACACACTCACACACATACACACACTCACCCACTCACACACAACCACAACCACACACACACTCACACACACACACTCACACACACACAATCACTCACACAAACTAACATGCACACACACACACACACACACACACACACACACACACACACACACACACACATTCACACGCACACATACACACACACACACACACATTCACACGCACACATACACACACACATTCACACGCGCACACACACACATACACTCACTCACACACACACAGACTCACACGCACTCACACACACACAAAACAGAGAACAAAGAACAGTACAGCACAGGAAACAGGCCCTTCGGCCTTCCAAGCCTGTGCCGCTCATTGGTCCAACTAGGCCATTCGTTTATATCCCTCCATTCCCAGACTGCTCATGTGATTATTCAGGTAAGTCTTAAACGATGCCAGCGTGTCTGCCTCCACCACCCTACCCACACACACACACACACTCACACACACACACACACACACACTCACGCACACATTCACACACACAATCACACGCACACACTCACACACACACACACACACACTCACGCACACATTCACACACACAATCACACGCACACACTCACACACACACACTCACACACACATACACTCACAAACACACACACACACACACACACACTCATACTCACATACACACACAAACACACACACCCACACATCCACTCACACACGCACACACACACCCACACACTCACATACTCACACACAAACACTCACACACACTCTCACACACACACATGCACACGCACACCCTCACACTCACACACACACTCACACACACACACTCGCACACACACACTCTCACACACACTGACACGCACACTCATGCACACAGACACCCTCAAACTCATACACTCACACACACACACACACACACACTCACACCCACACACACTCTCACACACACACATACACACTCACACACATACACACACTCACCCACACACACTCACACTCACACACACTCTCACACACACACATACACACTCACACACATACACACACTCACCCACACACACTCACACACACAACCACACACACACCCACACACACACACTCACACACACACAATCACTCACACAAACTAACATGCGCACACACACACACACTCACACACACACACACTCACACATACACACACATTCACACGCGAACACACACACACTCACACACACACACACACACAGACTCACACACACACACACACTCACACACACACACACACACACAGACTCACACGCACTCACACACACACAAAACAAAGAACAAAGAACAGTACAGCACAGGAAACAGGCCCTTCGGCCTTCCAAGCCTGTGCCGCTCATTGGTCCACCTAGGCCATTCGTTTGTATCCCTCCATTCCCAGACTGCTCATGTGATTATCCAGATAAGTCTTAAACGATGCCAGCGTGTCTGCCTCCACCACTCTACACACACACACACACACACACACTCACGCACACATTCACACACACAATCACACGCACACACTCACACACAAATACACACACTCACACGCACTCACACACACTCACACACACATACACTCACACAGACACACTCACACACACACACACTCACACTCACACACATACACTCACACACACACACTCACACACACACACTCTCACACACACTCACACGCACACTCCTGCACACAGACACCCTCACACTCATACACTCACACACACACTCACACACACACACACACTCACACACACAACCACACACACACTCACACACACACAAAGAATCACTCACACAAACTAACATGCGCACACTCACACACACACACTCACACACACATTCACACACACACACACACTCACACATACACACACATTCACACGCGAACACACACACACTCACACACACACAGACTCACACACACACACACAGACTCACACACACTCACACACACACACACACACACTCACACACACATTCACACACACAATCACACGCACACACTCACACACAAATACACACACTCACACGCACTCACACACACTCACACACACATACACTCACACAGACACACTCACACACACACACACTCACACTCACACACATACACACACACTCTCACACACACACACCCCCACACACACACTCACACACACACACACACGCACACACACTCACTCACTCACACATTCACACACACAATCTCACGCACTCACTCTCACACAAATACACACACGAACACACACACACACACGCACTCACACACACACACACTCACACTCACACATTTACTCACACATTCACACATTCACACTCACACACACTCACGCACACTCATACACACACACAATCACACACACAAACTCACACACAAATACACACACAAACACACACAGACTCACACACGCACATGCGCACACACTCACACACACCCACATTCACACACACTCAAACTCACACACACGCACCCACACGCACTCACACTCACACACACTCACACTCACACGCACACACCAGCACCACAGAGACACACACACACACACAAGCATACATGTGCACACTCACACTCTGCCAGCACAGACAGATGGCGCTTGCACACACGCACATACACTCCATCACACACACACATGCTGTACCACCACAGACAGACACACGCGCACACACACACACACACACAATCACACACACACACTCACACACACACTCACACACACACACTCACACACACACACACTCCCTCACTCACACACTCACTCACAAACACACACACACACTCACACACACACTCACACACACAATCACATGCACACACTTACACACAAATACACACACACTCACACACACACACACACACACACATTCACACACACACACTCACACACACACACACACACACTCACACACGCTCTCGCACACACACAGACTCACACTCACACTCACACATTCACACTCATACTCGCACACACTCACTCACGCTCACACTCACTCACACACACAATCACATGTACAAACTCACACACAAATACACACACACTCACACACACATGCACTCACACACACTCACACGCACGCACACACGCACGCACTCACACACTCACACTCACACACACACCAGCACCACAGAGACACACACACACACACACATACATGTACACACACACACTCTGCCAGCACAGACAGACAGACATTTGCACACACGCACACACACTCCATCACACACACATGCTGTACCACCACAGACAGACACACGCACACACACTCACACACAGTCACACACACACTCACACACACACACACTTACACACACAGTCACACACATACCCACACGCACACACTCACACACACTCACACACACTCACGCACAATCACACACACTCATACGCACACACCACCACCACAGAGACACACACACACACATGCATACATGTGCACACACACACTCTGCCAGCACAGATAGACAGACTCTTGCACACACACACACACACACACACCCACAAACTCACACACACACTCACACATACTCACACACTCACACGCACGCACACACTCACACACACACATTCACACTCATATACATACGCACACACACACACACACTCACATGCACACACACACACCCTCACTCACACACACACTCACACACTCTCAAACTTTCACACAAACACACACACTCCCACACTCATACGCACACACACACACTCACACTCACACACACACTCACAGTCACACATTCACACTCACATACATTACATACGCTCACACACTCACACATTCACATGCACACACACACACACCCTCACTCACACACACACTCACACACTCTCAAACTTTCACACAAACACACACACTCCCACACTCATACGCACACACACACACTCACACTCACACACACACTCACAGTCACACATTCACACTCACATACATTACATACGCTCACACACTCACACATTCACACGCACACACCCACTCACACACATTCACACTCATACATACACACACACTCGCACAGCCACACACACACACCCTCACTCACACACACACTCACATACACTCACAAACACACACACACACACACACACTCACACACACTCACACACTCTCTCTCTCACACACACACACACTCACGCACACATTCACACACACAATCACACGCACACACTCACACACACACACACACACTCACGCACACATTCACACACACAATCACACGCACACACTCACACACACACACTCACACACACATACACTCACACACACACACTCACACACACACACACACACCCACACACATACTCACATACACACACAAACACACACACCCACACATCCACTCACACACGCACACACACACCCACACACTCACATACTCACACACACACACACTCACACACACTCACACACACTCTCACACACACACATGCACACGCACACCCTCACACTCACCCACACACTCACACACACACACTCACACACACACACTCTCACACACACTGACACGCACACTCATGCACACAGACACCCTCACACTCATACACTCACACACACACTCACACACACACACCCACACTCACACACACTCTCACACACACACACACACATACACACACTCACCCACACACACTCACACTCACACACACTCTCACACACACACATACACACTCACACACATACACACACTCACCCACACACACTCACACACACAACCACACACACACTCACACACACACACACAATCACTCACACAAACTAACATGCGCACACTCACACACACACACACTCACACACACACTCACACACACATTCACACACACACACACACACACACACACTCACACATACACACACATTCACACGCGAACACACACACACTCACACACACACACAGACTCACACACACACACACACTCACACACACACACACACACAGACTCACACGCACTCACACACACACAAAACAAAGAACAAAGAACAGTACAGCACAGGAAACAGGCCCTTCGGCCTTCCAAGCCTGTGCCGCTCATTGGTCCAACTAGGCCATTCGTTTGTATCCCTCCATTCCCAGACTGCTCATGTGATTATCCAGATAAGTCTTAAAGGATGCCAGCGTGCCTGCCTCCACCACCCTACACACACACACACACACACTCACGCACACATTCACACGCACAATCACACGCACACACTCACACACAAATACACACACTCACACGCACTCACACACACTCACACACACATACACTCACACAGACACACTCACACACACACACACTCACACTCACACACACACACTCACACACACACACTCACACACACACACACACTCACACACACTCACACGCACACTCATGCACACAGACACCCTCACACTCATACACTCACACACACACTCACACACACACACACACACTCACACTCACACACACACACACTCTCACACACACACATACACACTCACACACATACACACACTCACCCACACACACTCACACAGACAACCACACACACACTCACACACACACAATCACTCACACAAACTAACATGCGCACACTCACACACACACACACTCACACACACATTCACACACACACACACACACTCACACATACACACACATTCACACGCGAACACACACACACTCACACACACACACAGACTCACACACACACACACACACACACACACACACACACTCACGCACACATTCACACACACAATCACACGCACACACTCACACACAAATACACACACTCACACGCACTCACACACACTCACACACACATACACTCACACAGACACACTCACACACACACACACTCACACTCACACACATACACACACACTCTCACACACACCCACCCACACACACACACTCACAGACACACACGCACACACACTCACTCATTCACACATTCACACACACAATCTCACGCACTCACTCTCACACAAATACACACACGAACACACACACACATGCACTCACACACACTCACACACACACACACACACACTCACACTCACACATTTACTCACACATTCACACTCACACATTCACACTCACACACACTCACGCACACTCATACACACACACAATCACACACACAAACTCACACACAAACACACACACAAACACACACAGACTCACACACGCACACGCGCACCCACTCACACACACCCACATTCACACACACTCAAACTCACACACACGCACCCACACGCACTCACACTCACACACACACCAGCACCACAGAGACACACACACACACACACATACATGTACACACACACACTCTGCCAGCACAGACAGACAGACATTTGCACACACGCACACACACTCCATCACACACACATGCTGTACCACCACAGACAGACACACGCACACACACTCACACACAGTCACACACACACTCACACACACACACACTTACACACACAGTCACACACATACCCACACGCACACACTCACACACACTCACACACACTCACGCACAATCACACACACTCATACGCACACACCACCACCACAGAGACACACACACACACATGCATACATGTGCACACACACACTCTGCCAGCACAGATAGACAGACTCTTGCACACACACACACACACACACACACCCACAAACTCACACACACACTCACACATACTCACACACTCACACGCACGCACACACTCACACACACACATTCACACTCATATACATACGCACACACACACACACACTCACATGCACACACACACACCCTCACTCACACACACACTCACACACTCTCAAACTTTCACACAAACACACACACTCCCACACTCATACGCACACGCACACACTCACACTCACACACACACTCACAGTCACACATTCACACTCACATACATTACATACGCTCACACACTCACACATTCACATGCACACACACACACACCCTCACTCACACACACACTCACACACTCTCAAACTTTCACACAAACACACACACTCCCACACTCATACGCACACACACACACTCACACTCACACACACACTCACAGTCACACATTCACACTCACATACATTACATACGCTCACACACTCACACATTCACACGCACACACCCACTCACACACATTCACACTCATACATACACACACACTCACACTCAAACAGCCACACACACACACCCTCACTCACACACACACTCACATACACTCACAAACACACACACACACACACACACTCACACACACTCACACACTCTCTCTCTCACACACACACACACTCA
>NC_135822.1:41809860-41812360 GCF_964213995.1 Mustelus asterias | reverse complement strand
ACACACACACACACACTCACACATACACACACATTCACACGCGAACACACACACACTCACACACACACACACACAGACTCACACACACTCACACACACACACACACTCACGCACACATTCACACACACAATCACACGCACACACTCACACACAAATACACACACTCACACGCACTCACACACACTCACACACACATACACTCACACAGACACACACACACACACACACTCACACTCACACACATACACACACACTCTCACACACACCCACCCACACACACACACTCACACACACACGCACACACACTCACTCACTCACACATTCACACACACAATCTCACGCACTCACTCTCACACAAATACACACACGAACACACACACACACGCACTCACACACACTCACACACACACACACTCACACTCACACATTTACTCACACATTCACACTCACACATTCACACTCACACACACTCACGCACACTCATACACACACACAATCACACACACAAACTCACACACAAATACACACACAAACACACACAGACTCACACACACGCATACGCGCACACACTCACACACACCCACATTCACACACACTCAAACTCACACACACGCACCCACACGCACTCACACTCACACACACTCACACGCACACACCAGCACCACAGAGACACACACACACACAAGCATACATGTGCACACTCACACTCTGCCAGCACAGACAGATGGCGCTTGCACACACGCACACACACTCCATCACACACACATGCTGTACCACCGCAGACAGACACACGCGCACACACACACACTCACACACACACACTCACACACACACACTCACACACACACACACTCCCTCACTCACACACTCACAAACACACACACACACTCACACACACAATCACATGCACACACTTACACACAAATACACACACACTCACACACACACACACACACACACATTCACACACACACACTCACACACACACACACACACTCACTCACGCTCTCGCACACACAGACTCACACTCACACTCTCACTCACACATTCACACTCACACTCGCACACACTCACTCACGCTCACACTCACTCACACACACAATCACATGTACAAACTCACACACAAATACACACACACTCACACACACATGCACTCACACACACTCACACGCACGCACACACGCACGCACTCACACACTCACACTCACACACACACCAGCACCACAGAGACACACACACACACACACACATACATGTACACACACACACTCTGCCAGCACAGACAGACAGACATTTGCACACACGCACACACACTCCATCACACACACATGCTGTACCACCACAGACAGACACACGCACACACACTCACACACACACTCACACACACACACACTTACACACACAGTCACACACATACCCACACGCACACACTCACACACACTCACACACACTCACGCACAATCACACACACTCATACGCACACACCACCACCACAGAGACACACACACACATGCATACATGTGCACACACACACTCTGCCAGCACAGATAGACAGACTCTTGCACACACACACACACACACACCCACAAACTCACACACACACTCACACATACTCACACACTCACACGCACGCACACACTCACACACACACATTCACACTCACATACATACGCACACACACACACCCTCACTCACACACACACTCACACACCCTCACTCACACACACACTCTCAAACTTTCACACAAACACACACACTCCCACACTCATACGCACACACACACACTCACACTCACACACACACTCACAGTCACACATTCACACTCACATACATTACATACGCTCACACACTCACACATTCACATGCACACACACACACACCCTCACTCACACACACACTCACACGCACGCACACACGCACGCACTCACTCACACTCACACTCACACACACACCAGCACCACAGAGACACACACACACACATACATGTACACACGCACACTCTGCCAGCACAGACAGACAGACATTTGCACACACGCACACACACTCCATCACACACACATGCTGTACCACCACAGACAGACACACGCACACACACTCACACACAGTCACACACACACTCACACACACACACACTTACACACACAGTCACACACATACCCACACGCACACACTCACACACACTCACACACACTCACGCACAATCACACACACTCATACGCACACACCACCACCACAGAGACACACACACACACATGCATACATGTGCACACACACACTCTGCCAGCACAGATAGACAGACTCTTGCACACACACACACACACACCCACAAACTCACACACACACTCACACATACTCACACACTCACACGCACGCACACACTCACACACACACATTCACACTCACATACATACGCACACACACACACCCTCACTCACACACACACTCACACACCCTCACTCACACACACACTCTCAAACTTTCACACAAACACACACACTCC
>NC_135822.1:41789860-41804860 GCF_964213995.1 Mustelus asterias | reverse complement strand
CACACACTCCCACACTCATACGCACACACACACTCACACTCATACGCACACACACACACTCACACTCACACACTCACAGTCACACATTCACACTCACATACATTACATACGCTCACACACTCACACATTCACACGCACACACCCACTCACACACATTCACACTCATACATACACACACACTCACACTCGCACAGCCACACACACACGCCCTCACTCACACACACACTCACATACACTCACAAACACACACACACACACACACTCACACACACACACACACACTCACAAACTCACACACACACTCACACATACTCACACACTCACACGCACGCACACACTCACACACACACATTCACACTCACATACATACGCACACACACACACACCCTCACTCACACACTCACACACTCTCAAACTTTCACACAAACACACACACTCCCACACTCATACGCACACACACACACTCACACTCACACACTCACACTCACAGTCACACATTCACACTCACATACATTACATACACTCACACACTCACACATTCACAGACACACACACCCTCACTCACACACACACTCACACACTCTCAAACTTTCACACAAACACACACACTCCCACACTCATACGCACACACACACTCACACTCATACGCACACACACACACTCACACTCACACACTCACACTCACAGTCACACATTCACACTCACATACATTACATACGCTCACACACTCACACATTCACACGCACACACCCACTCACACACATTCACACTCATACATACACACACACTCACACTCGCACAGCCACACACACACGCCCTCACTCACACACACACTCACATACACTCACAAACACACACACACACACTCACACACACACACACACTCTCACACACACACACTCACACACACACACTCACACACACACACACACACACTCACACACACACACACTCACACACACACTCACACACTCTCACACACACTCACACACAAACTCACACACTCACACACACACACACACACTCTCACACACTCACACACACACTCACACACTCTCACACACACTCACACACTCATACGCACACACACACACTCACACATTCACACTCACATACATACACTCACACTCACACAATCACACACACACTCACACACACACACTCACATTCACACACACTCACACTCACACTCACACACTCACAATTACACATTCACACTCACATACATTACATACGCTCACACACTCACACACCCACACACACACATTCACACTCGCACAGCCACACACACTCACATGCACACACACTCACACACGCACACACACACTCACACCCACTCACATACACACACATACACACTCACACACACCCACACACATTCACACTCACACACACACACACACATTCACACTCATACATACACACACTCACACTCGCACACTCACACACACTCACATGCACACACACTCACACACACACACTCATACACTCACACACACTCACACCCACTCACATACACAAGCACACACTCACACTCACACCCACACACTCACACACACACACAAACACTCACGCACCACACACACACATGCATACATGTGCACACACACGCTCTGCCAGCACAGACGGACTGACACTTGCACACATGCACACACACTCCATCACACACACATGCTGTACCACCACAGACAGGCACACACACACACAGTCACACAGACACACACACACTCACACACACTCACACGCACTCACACAAACACTCACATGCACACACACACACTCACACACACAAATATTCACATGCACACACACACACTCACACACACAAACACTCACATGCACACACACACACACACACACACTCATACACTCACACACACTCACACCCACTCACATACACACACACACCCACTCACAGACACACACACTCACTCACACACTCACACACACACACACACACACACTTGCACACACACACATACATTCACATACACACGCATTCACACACACACACAGACACACATTCACACGCACATACATACACACCCACTCACACACTCACTTGCACACACTCACACACGAATACGCACACACACACATTCACACTCACATACATACACTCACACACTCACATAGACTCACACACACATTCACACACACACATGCACACACACACACTCACACATTCACACACACACACTCACACTCACACATTCACACTCATACATACACACACACTCACACTCGCACATTCACGCAGACACACAAACTCACACATGCACACACACACACACACACTCTCACGCACTCACACACACTCACACCCATTCACATACACACACAGTCACATACACTCACACACACTCACACATTCACATACACACGCATTCACACACACACAGACACACACATTCACATGCACATACATACACACCCACTCACACACCCACTTGCACACACACACTCACACCCTCACTCACTCACTCACACACTCACACACACACACACTTACATTCACACTCACACACACACTCACACACTCTCAAACTTTCACACAAACACACACACTCCCACACTCATACGCACACACACACACTCACACTCATACGCACACACACACACTCACACTCACACACTCACACTCACAGTCACACATTCACACTCACATACAGTACATACGCTCACACACTCACACATTCACACGCACACACCCACTCACACACATTCACACTCATACATACACACACACTCACACTCGCACAGCCACACACACACACCCTCACTCACACACACACTCACATACACTCACAAACACACACACACTCACACACACTCACACACTCTCACACACACACACACGCACTCACACACTCACACACACACACACACTCTCACACACACACACACACACACTCACACACTCACACACACACTCACACACTCTCACACACACACACACACACTCTCACACACACACACTCACACACTCACACACACACTCACACACTCTCACACACACACTCACACACTCTCACACATTCACACACACACACACCCTCACTCACACACACACTCACACACTCTCAAACTTTCACACAAACACACACACTCCCACACTCATACGCACACACACACTCACACTCATACGCACACACACACACTCACACTCACACACTCACACTCACAGTCACACATTCACACTCACATACATTACATACGCTCACACACTCACACATTCACACGCACACACCCACTCACACACATTCACACTCATACATACACACACACTCACACTCGCACAGCCACACACACACGCCCTCACTCACACACACACTCACATACACTCACAAACACACACACACACACACACTCACACACACACACACACTCACAAACTCACACACACACTCACACATACTCACACACTCACACGCACGCACACACTCACACACACACATTCACACTCACATACATACGCACACACACACACACCCTCACTCACACACTCACACACTCTCAAACTTTCACACAAACACACACACTCCCACACTCATACGCACACACACACACTCACACTCACACACTCACACTCACAGTCACACATTCACACTCACATACATTACATACACTCACACACTCACACATTCACACACACACACACCCTCACTCACACACACACTCACACACTCTCAAACTTTCACACAAACACACACACTCCCACACTCATACGCACACACACACTCACACTCATACGCACACACACACACTCACACTCACACACTCACACTCACAGTCACACATTCACACTCACATACATTACATACGCTCACACACTCACACATTCACACGCACACACCCACTCACACACATTCACACTCATACATACACACACACTCACACTCGCACAGCCACACACACACGCCCTCACTCACACACACACTCACATACACTCACAAACACACACACACACACTCACACACACACACACACTCTCACACACACACACTCACACACACACACTCACACACACACACACACACACTCACACACACACACACTCACACACACACTCACACACTCTCACACACACTCACACACAAACTCACACACTCACACACACACACACACACTCTCACACACTCACACACACACTCACACACTCTCACACACACTCACACACTCTCACACATTCACACACACACTCCCACACTCATACGCACACACACACACTCACACATTCACACTCACATACATACACTCACACTCACACAATCACACACACACTCACACACACACACTCACATTCACACACACTCACACACACACTCACACTCACACACTCACAATTACACATTCACACTCACATACATTACATACGCTCACACACTCACACACCCACACACACACATTCACACTCGCACAGCCACACACACTCACATGCACACACACTCACACACGCACACACACACTCACACCCACTCACATACACACACATACACACTCACACACACCCACACACATTCACACTCACACACACACACACACATTCACACTCATACATACACACACTCACACTCGCACACTCACACACACTCACATGCACACACACTCACACACACACACTCATACACTCACACACACTCACACCCACTCACATACACAAGCACACACTCACACTCACACCCACACACTCACACACACACACAAACACTCACGCACCACACACACACATGCATACATGTGCACACACACGCTCTGCCAGCACAGACGGACTGACACTTGCACACATGCACACACACTCCATCACACACACATGCTGTACCACCACAGACAGGCACACACACACACAGTCACACAGACACACACACACTCACACACACTCACACGCACTCACACAAACACTCACATGCACACACACACACTCACACACACAAATATTCACATGCACACACACACACTCACACACACAAACACTCACATGCACACACACACACACACACACACTCATACACTCACACACACTCACACCCACTCACATACACACACACACCCACTCACAGACACACACACTCACTCACACACTCACACACACACACACACACACTTGCACACACACACATACATTCACATACACACGCATTCACACACACACACAGACACACATTCACACGCACATACATACACACCCACTCACACACTCACTTGCACACACTCACACACGAATACGCACACACACACATTCACACTCACATACATACACTCACACACTCACATAGACTCACACACACATTCACACACACACATGCACACACACACACTCACACATTCACACACACACACTCACACTCACACATTCACACTCATACATACACACACACTCACACTCGCACATTCACGCAGACACACAAACTCACACATGCACACACACACACACACACTCTCACGCACTCACACACACTCACACCCATTCACATACACACACAGTCACATACACTCACACACACTCACACATTCACATACACACGCATTCACACACACACAGACACACACATTCACATGCACATACATACACACCCACTCACACACCCACTTGCACACACACACTCACACCCTCACTCACTCACTCACACACTCACACACACACACACTTACATTCACACTCACACACACACTCACACACTCTCAAACTTTCACACAAACACACACACTCCCACACTCATACGCACACACACACACTCACACTCATACGCACACACACACACTCACACTCACACACTCGCACTCACAGTCACACATTCACACTCACATACAGTACATACGCTCACACACTCACACATTCACACGCACACACCCACTCACACACATTCACACTCATACATACACACACACTCACACTCGCACAGCCACACACACACACCCTCACTCACACACACACTCACATACACTCACAAACACACACACACTCACACACACTCACACACTCTCACACACACACACACGCACTCACACACTCACACACACACACACACTCTCACACACACACACACACACACTCACACACTCACACACACACTCACACACTCTCACACACACACACACACACTCTCACACACACACACTCACACACTCACACACACACTCACACACTCTCACACACACACTCACACACTCTCACACATTCACACACACACTCCCACACTCATATGCACACACACACACTCACACATTCACACTCACATACATACACTCACACACTCACACACACACACACACAGACACTCACATTCACACACACTCACACACACATTCACACTCACACACTCACAGTCACACATTCACACTCACATACATTACATACGCTCACACACTCACACGCACACACCCACACACACACATTCACACTCGCACAGCCACACACACTCACATGCACACACACTCACACACGCACACACACACTCACACCCACTCACATACACACACATACACACACACACACACCCACACACATTCACACTCACACACACACACACACACATTCACACTCATACATACACACACTCACACTCGCACACTCGCACACTCACACACACTCACATGCACACACACTCACACACACACACTCATACACTCACACACACTCACACCCACTCACATACACAAGCACACACTCACACTCACACCCTCACACTCACACACACACACACACAAACACTCACGCACCACACACACACATGCATACATGTGCACACACACGCTCTGCCAGCACAGACAGACTGACACTTGCACACACGCACACACACTCCATCACACACACATGCTGTGCCACCACAGACAGGCACACACACACACAGTCACACAGACACACACACACTCACACACACTCACACGCACTCACACAAACACTCACATGCACACACACACACTCACACGCACAAATACTCACATGCACACACACACACTCACACACACAAACACTCACATGCACACACACACACACACACACACTCATACACTCACACACACTCACACCCACTCACATACACACACACACCCACTCACATACACACACACACACTCACACACACTCACACACACAAACACACACACTCACACACACACACACACACACACACTTGCACACACACACATACATTCACATACACACGCATTCACACACACACACAGACACACATTCACACGCACATACATACACACCCACTCACACACTCACTTGCACACACTCACACACGCATACGCACACACACACATTCACACTCACATACATACACTCACACACTCACATACACTCACACACACATTCACACACACACATGCACACACACACACTCACACTCACACATTCACACACACACACTCACACTCACACATTCACACTCATACATACACACACACTCACACTCGCACATTCACGCAGACACACAAACTCACACATGCGCACACACACACACACACACTCTCACGCACTCACACACACTCACACCCATTCACATACACACACACAGTCACATACACTCACACTCACACACACTCACACATTCACATACACACGCATTCACACACACACAGACACACACATTCACATGCACATACGTACACACCCACTCACACACCCACTTGCACACACACACTCACACCCTCACTCACTCACTCACACACTCACACACACACACTTACATTCACACTCACACACACATTCACACTCACACACACTCACACATTCACACACACACACACTCATACGCACACACACACACAATCACACTCACATACATACACTCACACACTCACATACACACTCACACTCTCACATACACTCACACACACATTCACACACACACTCACTCACACATACATTCACACATACATTCACACACACACATTCACACTCACACACTCACATACACACTCACACTCTCACATACACACACACACGCACATTCACACACACTCACTCACACATACATTCACACATACATTCACACACACACATTCACACATACATTCACACACACACATTCACACTCACACACACTCACACTCACTCTCATACACTCACACATACTCACGCCCATTCACATACACACACACAGTCACATACACTCACACTGACGCACACACACACACACACTCATACATACATTCACACACACTCACACACACACACTCACACAAACACTCACACACACTCACACTCACACACACACTCACACTCACGCACACACCAGCACCACAGAGACACACACACACACGCATACATGTGCATACACACACTCTGTCAACACAGACAGACACTTGCACACACGCACACACACTCCATCACACACACATGCTGTACCACCACAGACAGACACACAGTCACACACAGTCACACACACACACACACACAAACACACCCACACTCACACACACACTCACACTCCCACACACACACACTCACACACTCACACACAACTCATACGCACACACCACCACCACAGAGACACACACACACACATGCATACATGTGCACACACACACTCTGCCATCACAGACAGACAGACACTTGCACACACACAAACTCTCACACACACACACACCCTCACACACACCCCTTCACACATTCACACACACACACACTCACACATTCACACACACTCACACACACAAACACACATACACACACACACAGTCACGCACATACGCACACACACACTCACTCACACTGACTCACAAACACACATTCACACTCACATACATACAATAACACACACACGCACACATTCACATAGACACGCACTAACACACTCATGCGCACACGCACAGACACACACACACATTCACACTCACATACATACGCACACACTCAAATGCACACGCACACACACCCTCAATCTCTCTCACACTGACACACACACACACACATTCACACACACACTCACTCACACTCACATACACTCACACACTCACACACACACTCACACATACGCACACACTGACACATACACACACACTCACACACACACACAAACACACACACTCACACACACATTCACACTCACACACATACACACGCACTCACACACTCATACGCACACACAGACACACACACACATTCACACTCACATACATACACACCCACTCACACACTCACTTGCACAAACACACACCCTCACCCACTCACTCACACACACACACACACACATACATTCACACACACACACACACACACTCACACATTCAAACACACACACTCACATGCACACACAAACCCTCACTCATTCACTCACTTACTCACATACACTCACACGCTCGCATACACTCACACACACATTCACACACACACACCATCACTCATTCACTCACTCACTCACACGCTCACATACACTCACACACACATACACACACACACACTCTCACTCACACATACATTCACACATACATTCACACACACACACACACATTCACACACACACTCACACACGCACACACACTCACACACTTACACACGTACACATTCACACACACACTCATACGCACAAATACACACACTCACTCACACTGACTCACAAACACACATTCACACTCACATACATACATTCGCACACACATTCATAATCACATACATACACACCCACTCACACACTCACTTGCACACACACACCTACATGCACACACACACATCGTCACTCATTCACTCACTCACTCACATACACTCACACGCTCACATACACTCACACACACATTCACACACACACACACACTCACACACTCACACATACGTACACACTGACACATACTCACACACACACACACTCACACACCCACACACACATTCACACACATGCACACGCACATTCACACTCATACACACACAGACACACACACATTCATACTCACATACACACCCACTCACACACTCACTTGCACACACACAGACACACACCCTCACTCACTCACTCACTCACTCACATACACTCACACACACACTCACACAGACATTTACACACACACACACCTACATGCACACACACACACACCGTCACTCATTCACTCACTCACTCACATACACTCACACGCTCACATACACTCACACACACATTCACACACTCATACGCACACACACACTCACTCACACTGACTCACAAACACACATTCACACTCACATACATACATTCGCACACACATTCACACTCACACACCCACACAAACTCTCACACATTCACATACACACGCACTCACACACTCATACGCACACACACCACACATTCACACTCACATACATACACACACACTCACTCACATGCACACACACACACCCTCACTCTCTCACTCACTCACACACACACACACACATTCACACACACATACACACACACACTCACACTCACACACACACACTCACACACACACACACACTCACACACGCACATGCACACACACACCCTTACTCACTCACTCTCACTCTCACGCACAGACTCACACACACATACACACACACTCACACACACACACACACACTCACACACACTCACTCACACACACACATTCACACTCACATACACTCATCCTCACACTCACGCACTCACACACTCACTCACACATACTCACACACTCACACATACGCACACACTGACACACACTCACACAGTCACACACACACACTCACACACATACACACGCACTCACACACTCATACACACCCACTCACACACTCACTTGCACAAACACACACACCCTCACTCACTCACATACACTCACACACACATACATTCACACACACATACACGCTCACTCACACACACATTCACGCACACACACACACGCACTCATACACACACATACTCACACACTCACACATACGTACACACTGACACATACTCACACACACACACACTCACACACCCACACACACATTCACACACATGCACACGCACATTCACACTCATACACACACAGACACACACACATTCATACTCACATACACACCCACTCACACACTCACTTGCACACACACAGACACACACCCTCACTCACTCACTCACATACACTCACACACACACTCACACAGACATTTACACACACACACACCTACATGCACACACACACACACCGTCACTCATTCACTCACTCACTCACATACACTCACACGCTCACATACACTCACACACACATTCACACACTCATACGCACACACACACTCACTCACACTGACTCACAAACACACATTCACACTCACATACATACATTCGCACACACGTTCACACTCACACACCCACACACACTCTCACACATTCACATACACACGCACTCACACACTCATACGCACACACACCACACATTCACACTCACATACATACACACACACTCACTCACATGCACACACACACACCCTCACTCTCTCACTCACTCACACACACACACACACACACATTCACACACACATACACACACACACACACACTCACACACACACACTCACACACACACACACACTCACATGCACACACACACCCTTACTCACTCACTCTCACTCTCACGCACAGACTCACACACACATAGACTCACACACACACACACACACTCACACACACTCACTCACACACACACATTCACACTCACATACACTCATCCTCACACTCACACACTCACACACTTACTCACACATACTCACACACTCACACATACGCACACACTGACACACACTCACACAGTCACACACACACACTCACATACATACACACACACTCACTCACATGCACACACACACACCCTCACTCTCTCACTCACTCACACACACACACATACACACACACACATTCACACACACACACACACTCACTCACTCACTCACACTCACACATACACATTCACACACACACACACATACACACACACACTCACACACACTCACACTCACGCACTCACACACACTCACTCACACACACACATTCACACATACGCACACACTGACACACACTCACACGGTCACACACACACACACTCACACACATACACACGCACTCACACACTCATACGCACGCACACACACACATTCACACTCACATACATACACACCCACTCACACACTCACTTGCACAAACACACACACCCTCACTCACTCACATACACTCACACACACATACATTCACACACACACACACATACACACGCACGCTCACTCACACATACATTCACACACACACACACATACACACACATTCACACACACGCACACTCTTACACATTCACATACACACGGACTCACACACTCATGCGCACACACACACTCACACACACACACATTCACACTCACATACGTACACACACACTCACATGCACACACACACACCCTCACTCTCACTCACTCCCTCACTCACTCACACACACACACATACATTCACACACACGCACACTCATACACACACATACTCACACACATTCACACAAACACTCACAAACGCACACACACACTCACGCACTCACACACTCACACACACACTCACACTCACACACTCACACTCATAGACTCACACACTCACACATACGCACACACTGACACATACTCACACACTCACACACACAAACACACACACTCACACACACATTCACACTCACACACATACACACGCACTCACACACTCATACGCACACACAGACACACACACACATTCACACTCACATACATACACACCCACTCACACACTCACTTGCACACACACACACCCTCACCCACTCACTCACACACACTCACACACACACACACATACATTCACACACACACACACATTCAAACACACACACACATGCACACACAAACCCTCACTCATTCACTCACTCACTCACATACACTCACACGCTCGCATACACTCACACACACATTCACACACACACACACACCATCACTCATTCACTCACTCACTCACACGCTCACATACACTCACACACACATACACACACACACACTCTCACTCACACATACATTCACACATACATTCACACACACACATACACACACATTCACACACACACACACACGCACACACACTCACACACTTACACACGTACACATTCACACACACACTCATACGCACACACACACTCACTCACACTGACTCACAAACACACATTCACACTCACATACATACATTCGCACACACATTCATAATCACATACATACACACCCACTCACACACTCACTTGCACACACACAGACACACACCCTCACTCACTCACTCAAATACACTCACACACACACTCACACAGACATTCATACTTACACACACACACACTCACATGCACACACACCCCCTCACTCATTCACTCACTCACTCACATACACTCACACGCTCACATACACTCACACACACATTCACACACACACACACACACACACATGCACACACACGCTCACTCACACATACATTCACACACACACACACATACACACAAATGCTCACTCACACATACATTCACACATACACACACATTCACACACACACACTCATACACACACATACTCACACTCACACACACACTCACACAAACACTCACAAACTCACACACACACTCACACGCACGCACTCACACTCATCACACTCACACAAACACTCACAAACTCACACACACACTCACACGCTCACACACTCACACATACGTACACACTGACACATATTCACACACTCACACACACACACTCACACACTCACACACACATTCACATACATGCACACGCACATTCACACTCATACACACACATACACACACACATGCATACTCACATACATACACACCCACTCACACACTCACAGACACACACCCTCACTCACTCACTCACTCACATACACTCACACACACACTCACACAGACATTTACACACACACACACCTACATGCACACACACACACCGTCACTCATTCACTCACTCACTCACATACACTCACACGCTCACATACACTCACACACACTCACACGCTCACACATACGTACACACTGACACATACTCACACACTCACACACACACACACTCACACACCCACACACACATTCACACACATGCACACGCACATTCACACTCATACACACACAGACACACACACATTCATACTCACATACATACACACCCACTCACACACTCACTTGCACACACACAGACACACACCCTCACTCACTCACTCACTCACATACACTCACACACACACTCACACAGACATTTACACACACACACACCTACATGCACACACACACACACACCGTCACTCATTCACTCACTCACTCACATACACTCACACGCTCACATACACTCACACACACATTCACACACTCATACGCACACACACACTCACTCACTGACTCACAAACACACATTCACACTCACATACCTACATTCGCACACACGTTCACACTCACACACCCACACACACTCTCACACATTCACATACACACGCACTCACACACTCATACGCACACACACCACACATTCACACTCACATACATACACACACACTCACTCACATGCACACACACACACCCTCACTCTCTCACTCACTCACACACACACACACGTTCACACACACATACACACACACACTCACACTCACACACACACACTCACACACACACACACACTCACACACTCACATGCACACACACACCCTTACTCACTCACTCACTCTCACGCACAGACTCACACACACATACACACACACTCACACACACCCACACACACACTCACACACACTCACTCACACACATACATTCACACTCACATACACTCATCCTCACACTCACGCACTCACACACTCACTCACACATACTCACACACTCACACATACGCACACACTGACACACACTCACACAGTCACACACACACACTCACACACATACACACGCACTCACACACTCATACGCACACACACACACATTCACACTCACATACATACACACCCACTCACACACTCACTTGCACAAACACACACACCCTCACTCACTCACATACACTCA